>NC_092710.1:44232300-44252300 GCF_047496885.1 Scyliorhinus torazame | reverse complement strand
GGATGGACGGGTGGATGGATGGGCGGATGGATGGATGGGTGGATGGATGGATGGGTGGATGGATGGGTGGGTGGGTGGATGGATGGGTGGGTGTGTGGATGGATGGATGGATGGGTGGATGGATGGATCGTTGGGTGGGTGGATGGATGGATGGATGGGTGGGTTGGTGGATGGATGGGTGGATGGCTGGATGGATGAATGGTTGGATGGATGGATGGATGAATGGATGGGTGGGTGGATGGATGGATGGGTGGGTGGTTGGATGGGAGGGTGGATGGATGGATGGATGGATGGGTGCGTGGGTGAATGGGTGGATGGAATAATGGATGGATGGACAGATGGATGGACCGGTGGATGGATGGATGGTTGGATGGATGGGTGGATGGTTGGATGGATGGATGGATGGATGGGTGGATGGATGGATGGAAGGATGGATGGTGGATGGATGGGTGGGTGGGTGGATGGATGGATGGATGGATGGGTGGATGGATGGATGGTTGGGTGGGTGGATGGATGGATGGATGGATGGATGGGTGGGTGGGTGGATGGATTGGTGGATGGATGGATGGATGGTTGGATGGATGGATGGATGGATGAATGGATGGGTGGTTGTATCGATGGATGGGTGGGCGGATGGATGGACGGATGGATGGATGGATGGATGGTTGGATGGGTGGGTGGATGGATGGAAGAATGGTTGGATGGATGGATGGACGGATGGATGGATGGATGGCTGGATGGATGGGTTGATGGTTGGACGGATGGATTGATGGGTGGATGGATGGATGGATAGATGGTGGGATGGATGGATGGATGGGTGGATGGATGGATGGGTGGGTGGATGGGTGGATGCATGGATGGGTGGGTGGGTGGATGGATGGAAGAATGGTTGGATGGATGGATGGAATGATGGATGGATGGATGGCTGGATGGATGGGTGGATGGTTGGACGGATGGATTGATGGGTGGATGGATGAATGGATAGATAGTGGGATGGATGGATGGATGGGTGGATGGATGGATGGATGGATGGATGGGTGAGCGAGTGGATGGATGGGTGGATGGTTGGATGGATGGACGGATGGTTGGATGGTTGGATGGAAGGATGAATGCATGGGTGGGTGGATGTATGGATGGGTGGGTGGATGTATGTATGTATGGATGAATGGATGGGTCGGTGGGTGCGTAGGTGGGTGGATGGGTGGATGGATGGAAGAATGGATTGATGGGTGGATGGATGGATGTATGGTTGAATGGATGGGTGGATGGATGGATGGATGGATGGATGGATGGATGGATGGATTGGTGGATGGATGGGTGGGTTGGTGGATGGATGGATGGATGGCTGGATTGATGGATGGGTGGATGGATGGGTGGGTGGTTGGGTGGATGGATGGCTAAATGGATGGGTGGGTGGGTGGTTGGATGTATGGGTGGATGGATGGATGGATGGATGGATGGACGGGTGGATGGGTGGATGGATGGATGGACGGGTGGATGGATGGGTGGATGGATGGATGGGTGGATGGATGGATGGGTGGATGGATGGGTGGGTGGGTGGATGGATGGGTGGGTGGGTGGATGGATGGATGGATGGGTGGATGGATGGATCGTTGGGTGGGTGGATGGATGGATGGATGGGTGGGTTGGTGGATGGATGGGTGGATGGCTGGATGGATGAATGGTTGGATGGATGGATGGATGAATGGATGGGTGGGTGGATGGATGGATGGGTGGGTGGATGGATGGGATGGTGGATGAATGGATGGATGGATGGATGGGTGCGTGGGTGAATGGGTGGATGGAATAATGGATGGATGGACAGATGGATGGACCGGTGGATGGATGGATGGTTGGATGGATGGGTGGATGGTTGGATGGATGGATGGATGGGTGGATGGATGGATGGAAGGATGGATGGTGGATGGATGGATGGATGGGTGGATGGATCGATGGATGGGTTGAAGCATGGATGGATGGATGGATGGTTGGGTGGGTGGATGGATGGATGGATGGATGGATGGGTGGGTGGGTGGATGGATGGATGGGTGGATGGATGGATGGATGGATGGGTGGATGGATGGATGGATGGAAGGATGTATGGTGGATGGATGGACGGATGGGTGGATGGATCGATGGATGGGTTGAAGCATGGATGGATGGATGGATGGTTGGGTGGGTGGATGGATGGATGGGTGGATGCATGGATGGGTGGGGGGGGGTGGATGGATGGATGGATGGGCGGATGGGGGCATGGGTGGGTGGGTGGATGGATGGATGGATGGATGGATGGGTGGGAGGGTGGATGGATGGGTGGATGGATAGGTGGATGGGCGGATGGTTGGATGGATGGATGGATGGACGGATGGATGGATGGATGGATGGATGTGTGGGTGGGTGGGTGGGTGGATGGATGGATGGATGGACGGATGGATGGATGGATTGATGGATGGGTGGATGGATGGATGGATGGATGGACGGGTGGATGGATGGATGGATGGATGGATGGGTGGATGGATGGATGGGTGGATGGATGGGTGGGTGGGTGGATGGATGGGTGCATGGGTGGATGGATGGATGGATGGATGGATGGGTGGATGGATGGATCGCTGGGTGGGTGGATGGATGGATGGATGGGTGGGTTGGTGGATGGATGGGTGGATGGCTGGATGGATGAATGGTTGGATGGATGGATGGATGAATGGATCGTGGGTGGATGGATGGATGTTTGTGTGGATGGATGGGTGGGTGGATGGATGGATGGATGGATGGGTGCGTGGGTGAATGGGTGGATCGAATAATGGATGGATGGACAGATGAATGGACGGATGGATGGATGGATGGATGGGTGGATGGTTGGATGGATGGATGGATGGGTGAATGGATGGATGGATGGATGGATGGGTGGATGGATGGGTGGGTGGGTGGATGGATGGATGGATGGATGGGTGGATGGATGGTTGAGTGGGTGGATGGATGGATGGATGGATTGATGGGTGGGTGGGTGGATGGATTGGTGGATGGATGGTTGGATGGATGGATGGTTGGATGGATGGATGGATGAATGGATGGGTGGTTGGATCGATGGATGGGTGGGTGGATGGATGGACGGATGGATGGATGGGTGGATGGGTGGGTGGATGGATGGAAGAATGGTTGGATGGATGCATTGACGGATGGAAGGATGGATGACTGGATGGATGGGTGGATGGTTGGACGGATGGATTGATGGGTGGATGGATGGATGGATAGATGGTGGGATGGATGGATGGATTGGTGGATGGATGGATGGGTGGGTGGATGGGTGGATGCATGGATGGGTGGGAGGGTGGATGGATGGATGGATGGGTGGAAGGATGGATGGGTGGGTGGGTGGGTGGATGGTTGGATGGATGGATTGGTGGGTGGGTGGATGGAAGGGTTGAGGGATGGATGGCTGGATGGATGGTTGGGTGGGTGGGTGGGTGGATGAATGGATGGATGGGTGGATGCATGGATGCGTGGGTGGGTGGATGGATGGATTGACGGATGGGTGGATGGATGGATGGGTGGGTGGGTGGGTGGATGGATGGATGGATGGATGGATGGGTGAGCAGGGGGATGGATGAGTGGATGGATGGATGGATGGACGGATGGTTGGATGGTTGGATGGAAGGATGAATGGATGGGTGGGTGGATGTATGGATGGGTGGGTGGATGTATGTATGTATGGATGAATGGATGGGTCGGTGGGTGCGTAGGTGGGTGAATGGGTGGATGGATGGAAGAATGGATTGATGGGTGGATGGATGGATGTATGGTTGAATGGATGGGTGGATGGATGAATGGATGGATGGATGGGTGGATGGATGGATGGATGGATGGATGGATGGCTGGATGGATGGATGGATTGCTGGATGGATGGGTGGGTTGGTGGATGGATGGATGGATGGCTGGATTGATGGATGGGTGGATGGATGGGTGGGTGGTTGGGTGGATGGATGGATAAATGGATGGGTGGGTGGGTGGTTGGATGTATGGGTGGATGGATGGATGGATGGATGGATGGACGGGTGGATGGGCGGATGGATGGATGGACGGGTGGATGGATGGGTGGATGGATGGATGGGTGGATGGATGGATGGGTGGATGGATGGCTGGGTGGGTGGATGGATGGGTGGGTGGGTGGATGGATGGATGGATGGATGGATGGGTGGATGGATGGATCGTTGGGTGGGTGGATGGATGGATGGATGGGTGGGTTGGTGGATGGATGGGTGGATGGCTGGATGGATGAATGGTTGGATGGATGGATGGATGAATGGATGGGTGGGTGGATGGATGGATGGGTGGGTGGATGGATGGGAGGGTGGATGGATGGATGGATGGATGGATGGATGGGTGCGTGAATGAATGGGTGGATGGAATAATGTATGGATGGACAGATGGATGGACGGGTGGATGGATGGATGGTTGGATGGATGGGTGGATGGTTGGATGGATGGATGGATGGGTGGATGGATGGATGGATGGATGGATGAATGGGTGGATGGATGGGTGGGTGGGTGGATGGATGGATGGATGGATGGGTGGGTGGATGGATGGATGGTTGGGTGGGTGGATGGATGGATGGATGGATGGGTGGGTGGGTGGATGGATTGGTCGATGGTTGAATGGATGGATGGATGGTTGGATGGATGGATGGATGGATGAATGGATGGGTGGTTGGATGGATGGATGGGTGGGTGGATGGGTGGATGCATGGATGGGTGGGAGGGTGGATGGATGGATGGGTGGGTGGGTGGATGGATCGATGGATGGATGGATGGGTGAGCGGGTGGATGGATAAGTGGATGGATGGATGGATGGACGGATGGTTGGATGGTTGGATGGAAGGATGAATGGATGGGTGGGTGGATGTATGGAGGGGTGGGTGGATGTATGTATGTATGGATGAATGGATGGGTGGGTGGGTGCGTGGGTGGGTGGATGGGTGGATGAATGGAAGAATGGATTGATGGGTGGATGGATGGATGTAAGGTTGAATGGATGGGTGGATGGATGGATGGATGGATGGATGGATGGGTGGATGGATGGATGGATGTATGCGTAGATGGATGGCTGGATGGATGGATGGGTGGATGGATAGGTGGGTGATTGGGTGGATGGATGGATGGATGGATGGGTGGGTGGGTGGTTGGATGTATGGGTGGAGGGATGGATGGATGGATGGATGGACGCGTGGATGGATGGAGGGATGGATGGATGGATGGATGGGTGGGTGGATGGACGGATGGATGGATGGGTGGGTGGAAGAATGGATGGTTGGATGGATGAATGGGTGGGGGGTGCATGGATGGATGGGTGGGTGGGTGGATGGATGGATGGATGAATGGATGGCTGGATGGATGGATGGGTGGTTGGGTAGACGGATGGATGGATGGATAGGGGTGGGTGGTTGGATGAATGGGTGGATGGATGGATGGATGGATGGGTGGTTGGATGAATGGATGGATGGATGGATGGATGGGGGTGGGTGGATGGATGGGTGGATGGATGGATGGATGGATGGAGGTGTGCTTGGATGGATAGGGCATTGATGGGTGGATGGATGAATGGATGGGTGGGTGGATGGATGGATGAATGGATGGGTGGATGGAAAGATGGATGGTTGGGTGGGTGAATGGATGAATGGATTAATGGGTGGGTGGATTGATGGATGGTTTCATGGATGGATGGATGGGTGGGAGGATGGATGGATGGAATTGTGGATGGATGGATAGATGGATGGATGGGTGGGGGGGTGGATGGATGGGTGGATGGATGGATGGATGGATGGGTGGATGGATGGATGGATGGATGGGTGGATGGATGGATGGATGGATGGGTCGATGTATGGATGGGCGGGTGTGTGGATGGATGGATGGATGGGTGGATGGATGGATGGATAGATGGGTGGGTGGATGGATGGATGGAAGGATGGGTGGGTGGATGCATGGATGGTTGGATGGATGGATGGATGGGTGGATGGATGGCTGGGTGGATGGATGGATGGATGGATGGATGGGTGGATGGATGGAAGGATTGGTGGGTGGATGGATGGATGGGTGGGGTCGGTGGGTGGATGGATGGGTGGATGGATGGATGAATGGATGGATGGATGGGAGGATGGATGGATGAATGGATGGGTGGATGGATGGGTGAATGGATGAATGGATGAGTGGGTGGATGGATGGATGGATGGGTGTGTGGGTGGAAGGGTGGATGGATGACTGGCTGGATGGAAGGGTTGATGGATGGGTGGGTGGGAGGATGGATGGATGGATGGATGGATGGATGTGTGGGTGGATGGATGGATGGATGGAAGGATGGGTGGGTGGATGAATGGATGGAATGACGGATGGATGGTTGGATGCATGGACTGATGGGTGGGTGGATGGAAGGATGGATGGATGGAACGTTGGGTGGGTGGGTGGATGGATGGATTTATGGGTGGATAGATGGATGGGTGGGTGGATGGATGGATGGATGGATGGATGGATGGATGGAAGGATGGATGGATGGATGGATGGATGGTTGGATGGGTGGATGGATGGATGGATGGATGGGTTGATGGATGGATTGATGGGTGGATGGATGGGTGGGTGGATGGATGGATGGGTGGATGGATGGTTGGATGGATGGATGGATGGGTGGATGGATGGGTGGGTGGATGAATGGATGGGTGGATGGATGGATGGGTGGATGGATCGGTGGAAGGGTGGATGGGCGGAAGGGTGGATGGATGGGTGGATGGATGGATGGGCGGGTGGATGGATGGGTAGTTGGATGGATGGATGGGTGATTGGATGGATGGATTGATGGATAGATGGGTGGGTCGGTGGATGGATAGATGGATGGCTGGATGGATGGATGGTTGTTTGGATGGATTTATGGATGGATGGGTGGGTGGGCGGATGGGAGGGTGGGTGGTGGATGGATGGGTGGATGGATGGATGGGTGTGTGGATGGATGGATGAATGGTTGAATGGATGGATGGGAGGGGGGTCGATGGATGGGTGGATGGATGGATGGAAGGATGAATGGGTGGATGGGTGGATGGATGGGTGGATGGATGAATGGATGTGTGGGTGGATGGATGGTTGGATGAATGGGTGGGTGGGTGGATGGATGGATGGATGGGTGGATGGAAGGATGGCTGGATGGATGGATGGGTGGATGGATGGATGGGTGGGTGGGTGGATGGATGGATTGATGGATGGTTGGATGAGTGGATGGATGGATGGATGGATGGGTGGGTGGATGGATGGATGGGTGGGTGGATGGATGGATTGTTGGATGGATGGATGGGTGGGTAGATGGATGGATGGACGGATGAATGGATGGACGGATGGATGGATGGATGGGTGGGTGGGTGGGTGGAAGGGTGGATGGATGGATGGTTGGATGGGTGGGTGGATGGATGGGTAGGTTGGAGGATGGATGGATGGATGTGTGGGTGGATGGATGGAAGAATGTGTGGGTGGGTGGATGGATGGATGGATGGATGGGTGGATGGATGGATGGACGGATGAATGGGTGGATGGATGAATTGGTGGGTGTGTGGATGGATGAATGGGTGCGTGGATGGATGGATTGATGGGTGGGTGGATGGATGGATGGATGGATGGATGCACGGATGGGTGTGTGGATGGAAGGACGGATGGATGGATCGTTGGGTGGGTGGATGGATGGATGGATGGGTGGGTGGATGGATGGATGGGTGGATTGTTGGATGGATGGATGGATGGATGAATGGGTGGATGGATGGATTGATGGATTGATGTAGGGATGGATGGTTGGCTGG
The DNA here is from genome assembly GCF_047496885.1 of Scyliorhinus torazame. Classification (NCBI taxonomy): domain Eukaryota; kingdom Metazoa; phylum Chordata; class Chondrichthyes; order Carcharhiniformes; family Scyliorhinidae; genus Scyliorhinus; species Scyliorhinus torazame. Next base: position 44,244,475 of record NC_092710.1, on the reverse strand, counting down.
ATGGATGGATGGATGGTTGGATCGATGGATGGGTGGATGGATGGGCGTGTGGATGGATGGATGGATGGATCGGTGGGTGGATGGATGGATGGATGGTTGGATGGATGAATGTGTGGGTGGATGGATGGATGGGTGGATTGATGGATCGATGGATGGATGAATGGATGGATGGATGGCTGGATGGATGGGTGGGTGGTTGGGTGGATGGTCGGGTGGATGCATGGGTGGGTGGATGGATGGTTGGATGGATGGATGGATGAATGGATGGGTGTGTGGGTGGATGTGTGGGTGGATGGATGGATGGATGGATGGATGTGTGGGTGGATGGAAGGACGGATGGATGGATGGATGGATGGATGGACGGATGGGTGGGTGGATGGATGGTTGGATGAATGGGTGGATGGTTGGATGGATGCATGGACGGGTGAATGGATGGATGGATGGGTGGATGGATGGGTGGGTGGGTGGATGGATGGATGGATGGGTGGATGGATGTATGGTTGGGTGGGTGGATGGATGGATGGATGGATGGGAGGGTGGGTGGATGGATGGGTGGATGAATGGATGGATGGATGGATGGGTGGATGGATGGATGGATGGATGAATGGATGGGTGGGTGGATAGATGGATGGGTGGGTGGAAGGATGGATGTATGGATGTATGGATGGGTGGATGGATGGGTGGATGAATGGATGGATGGATGGATGGGTGGATGGATGGATGGATGGACGGATGGATGGATGGATGGATGGATGGATGAATGGATGGGTGGGTGGGTGCGTGGGTGGATGGATGGGTGGATGGATGGATGGATGGATTGATGGGTGGATGGATGGATGGTTGAATGGATGGGTGGATGGATGGATGAATGGATGGATGGATGGGTGGATGGATGGATGGATGGATGGATGGGTGGATGGATGGATTTATGGGTGGATGGATGGGTGGATGGATGAATGGATGAATTGGTGGATGGATGGATGGATGGGTGTTTGGGTGGAAGGATGGATGGATGGATGGATGGATGGAAGGGTGGATGGATGGATGGGTGGGTGGGAGGATGGATGGATGGATGGATGTGTGGGTGGATGGATGGATCGATGGAAGGATGGGTGGGTGGATGAATGGATGCATGGACGGATGGATGGGTGGATGGATGGTGTTATAACCTGCCTACTGACGAATGGCTGGGGACTAATGATTATCCCACAATCCTATGGGAGTATGAACTTCCCCAATGAGGAGGGCGGAGAAACTCCTACTATAAATAAGCTGGCCAGTCCAGGAACCAGGAGGAAGGAGAAGGTAGCAAGGGAAGTTACTGCTATGTATATATTGTTATAGTAAATAAACTTTATTATTTTGTATCCTTAAAACTCGTGCTGGATTCTTCGGGGCCCTTCCAAAACTGGCGACGAAGGTAAAAGTGAATAGCTGTCTACACTGCTGAAGCCACCTCCCTGGATTTTGGTTGGATACAGGTTGGAAGTTGTTTTCTATTATACCATGCCTCTGTACGGACGTTTGGATGTTTTTGATGCTGCGCTGGAAAGCTGGAACCAGTACACGCAACGGATGCGTTACTATTTCCGGGCAAACAATATCACTGAAAACGAGCGCCAGGTGGTCATATTGCTCACCGCCTGCGGGCCGCATACGTTTGGGGTGATTAGGAGCCTTACGTACCCAGCTGCGCCGGACACCAAAACGTTTGACGAACTTGTGAATATAGTGGGGCAACACTTTAACCCAACCCCGTCCACGATAGTCCAGCGTTACCGGTTTAATACCGCTGAGAGGACCCCTGGAGAATCCCTTGCCGATTTTTTATCCAGGCTACGCGGGTTTGCGGAATACTGTGACTATGGTGAGACCTTGTCAGAAATGTTACGCGACCGTTTGGTTTGCGGTATTAACAATGCAGCCACCCAGAGAAAGTTGTTAGCGGAGCCAACATTGACTTTTCAACAGGCAATACAAATAGTCTTGTCCCGAGAGAGCGCAGAGCGAGGAGTACAGGAGCTACAGGGAATGGAAGTGCATGCCTTGGGGCGAAATCCTTTCCGCCCAAAAACGTCCCCCCGCACTCCTGCGGTACCTTGGGCGAGGCAACGACCAGACCGACGCCAGTGGCCATCGGACATTCCTCCCCGAAGGGAGCCTTCTCCAGGGCCAATGGATGAGGAGCCATGTCCGTGTCAGACTTGTAGGCGCCGACCCCGTCCCGGACGGCGGTCCTGGGGACGCCAGAGGCGCCGTCGTTCCGTCCGAAACTGGGACCAGCCCAGTGGCCGTAACTGGGACCAGCCCAGAGGCCATACCTTCCATGTGGATGAACCTGCGGCGACCACTCCTGAGGACGTGGAGACGGAGGACGACTGCCTGCAGCTGCATTGTGTGGCAGCTCCCCGTGTGGCCCCCATTAAGGTGACAGTACGGGTCAATGGCCACCCGCTGGAGATGGAGTTGGATACTGGCGCAGCGGTCTCCGTGATCGCCCAGAGGACATTCGACCGCATCAAGCAGGGTATACAGACCCTTACACTAACTGACTCACAGGCCAGGTTGGCCACCTACACGGGGGAACCACTGGACATTGCAGGAACTACAATGACCCCTGTTGTCTATGGACGCCAGGAGGGGCGTTTCCCACTTATCGTAGTGCGTGGCCATGGGCCCAACCTGTTGGGTCGGGACTGGTTGCGCCATTTGCGGTTGCAATGGCAGCACATCCTCCAAACAGTTTCTGGAGGGTTGACTGAGGTGCTAGGACGATACCCAGAGGTATTCCAGCCTGGTCTGGGGAAAATAAAAGGGGCCGTAGCCCGTATCCAAGTTGAACCAGGAGCCACACCGCGCTATTTCCGGGCGCGCCCAGTGCCTTACGCTTTGCTCGAGAAGGTAGAAGGGGAGCTCACTCGTTTGGAGAGTTTGGGTATTATCAGGCCTGTCCGTTTTGCTGACTGGGCAGCACCAATTGTGCCAGTAATGAAGCCAGATGCCACAGTTCGCTTGTGTGGCGACTATAAACTTACAGTGAATACAGTTTCCCGACTCGACCGATACCCAATACCTCGCATAGAGGATCTCTACGCGAAACTTGCAGGCGGACTCTCATTCACAAAATTAGATATGAGTGACGCCTACCTGCAGTTGGAGCTGGACCCAGCCTCCCGACCATATGTAACAATTAACACACACCGGGGCCTGTATGAATATACACGGTTGCCCTTTGGAGTATCCTCTGCCTGCGCAATTTTTCAACGTGTTATGGAGGGCATTTTGAGAGGTTTACCACGTGTGGCTGTCTACCTAGATGACGTGTTGATTACAGGGACGTCGGAGCAAGAGCATTTGGAAAATCTGGAGGCTGTCCTTAAACGCCTTTCGGAGGCTGGAGTCCGTTTACGTCACACAAAGTGCGTATTTCAGGCAAAAGAAGTAGTCTACCTAGGTTATCGGGTGGACCACGAGGGTCTGCACCCCGTCGCAGAGAAGGTGCGTGCAATTCAACATGCCCCCACCCCGACTGGCACTTCGCATCTTCGTTCTTTTCTCGGTCTCGAAAACTATTACGGGAAGTTCCTCCCCAATCTGGCAACTACGCTGGCCCCCTTACACCTGCTGCTAAAGAAAAATCACACCTGGGTTTGGGGTCAGCTGCAAGAAACCGCTTTCCGGCGGGTAAAGCAACAATTGTCGTCGTCTGGGTTACTAACCCACTATGATCCGGGAAAGCCTTTGCTCGTCACATGTGATGCATCCCCGTATGGTATTGGGGCTGTCCTGTCCCACAAGATGGAGAACGGGGCCGAGCGACCGATAGCTGTCGCCTCCCGCACATTGACTGCAGCGGAGAAGAAGTACGCGCAGATCGAGAAGGCGGGCCTGGCAGTGGTTTTTGCGGTGAAACGGCCGCCATTTCACTATCGTGACTGATCATAAGCCCCTGCTGGGACTCTTCAGAGAGGATAAGCCGATACCGCCCATTGCTTCTGCACGGATCCAGCGCTGGGCTTTGTTGCTTGCTGCATATGAGTATTCTCTGGAGCACAAACCAGGTACGCAGATAGCAAATGCCGACGCACTGAGCCGATTGCCTTTATCGACCGGCCCCATGTCGACCCCCACGACCGGTGAGGTGGTCGCAACCCTAAATTTTATGGACACCTTCCCTGCCACGGCATCACAGACCCGTGAGTGGACCCAGACGGAGCCAGCCCTGTCAAAGGTTCGGCACATAGTCCTGTATGGTGGGCAGCATAGACAGCTCCCAGGCGAGTTACGGGCATTTTCCTCCAAGCTGTCAGAGTTCAGCGGGGAAGACGGCATTCTCTTGTGGGGGACGCGTGTGGTTGTCCCGGAAAAAGGCCAGGAGCTGATATTATCAGACTTGCACAATGGGCATCCGGGCGTGACCAAGATGAAAATGTTGGCCCGGAGTTATGTCTGGTGGCCAGGCCTCGACACCGACATTGAGAAGGTGGCCCAAAACTGCTCCATTTGCCAGGAGCATCAGAAGCTTCCGCCGGCCGCGCCCCTACATCACTGGGAATGGCCAGGGCGGCCTTGGGCACGCTTACATGCAGATTTCGCAGGCCCTTTTCAGGGATCCATGTTCCTCCTACTAATTGACGCCCAGTCCAAATGGCTGGAGGTGCATAAGATGCAGGGGACAACGTCCTGCGCAACAATTGAAAAAATGCGTTTATCATTTAGCACGCATGGCCTCCCCGAGGTGCTGGTCACGGATAATGGCACTCCATTCACGAGTGAGGAGTTTGCTAGGTTTACAAAGATGAACGGCATCCGCCATATCCGCACTGCCCCTTACCACCCGGCTTCAAATGGGTTGGCAGAGCGTGCAGTGCAAACATTCAAAAGAGGCCTAAAGAAGCAGTCTTCCGGATCAATGGACACGAGACTGGCTCGGTTTTAGTTTACGTACAGGACCACCCCCCATACAGTGACTGGGGTAGCTCCCGCAGAACTCCTAATGGGCCGGAGACTTCGCACCCGCCTTAGTATGGTCTTCCCGGACATTGGCGCAAAAGTACGCCGCACACAAGAACGGCAGGGACCGGGATTGTCTCGGCATCGTCCGATTCGGCAGTTTGCGCCCGGTGACCCAGTATTCGTGCGGAATTTTGCTGGTGGTGCCCAATGGGTTCCTGGGGTAACCTTTCGCCAAACGGGCCCTATATCGTACCAAGTGCAAGCCGAGGGTCGTCTCCAGCGAAAACATGTAGACCACGTCCGGTCCAGAAGATCATCCCCACAAAAGATTCCCCGCCCTCGGAGCTCAGTTCAACAGCGGCAAAGACCAGAAACAAGGGAAGGTAGTCCTCCAAATCTTCCACTGGTGCCTCACTCAAAGCCTGCGCAGGTCATGACGGGACCGAATGGGGACAGAGACGCTGACATGACGGAGGCAGCAGACTCTGAATCCGAGATGGAGACACAGGATGAATCAGAGGGGGAATCCTCGGGTCCACAGGCCGTGGATGTACAACCGCGCCGTTCATCACGGAAGCGCCGGTCTCCGTCTCGTTACACGCCGCCTGATCCAGCGCCGCGTGCAAATGGCGTCCGGACTGCGGCCAAACGAGTTCGACGCCTCCCTTCGCCAGGGCCTACGGTGGATTCCTTGGACTTTGGGGGGGAGGGATGTTATAACCTGCCTACTGACGATTGGCTGGGGACTAATGATTATCCCACAATCCTATGGGAGTATGAACTTCCCCAATGAGGGGGGCGGAGAAACTCCTACTATAAATAAGCTGGCCAGTCCAGGAACCAGGAGGAAGGAGAAGGTAGGAAGGGAAGTTACTGCTATGTATATATTGTTATTGTAAATAAACTTTATTATTTTGTATCCTTAAAACTCGTGCTGGATTCTTCGGGGCCCTTACAAAAGGTGGATAGGTGGGTGGGTGGATGGATGGATGGATGGATGGGTGCGTGGATGGATGGATGAATGGATGGATGGTTGGGTGGATGGATGGATGGATGGATGGACGGATGGGTGGGTGGATGGAAGGATGGGTGGATGGATGGATGGATGGGTGGGTGGATGGATGGATGGGTGGGTGGATAGATGGATGGATGGATGGATGGATGGAAGGATGGATGGATGGATGGATGGGTGGGTGGATGGATGGATGGATGGGTGGATGGATGGATGGATGGGTGGATGGATGGATGGGTGGCTGGATGGATGGATGGATTGATGGGTGGATGGATGGCTTGATGGATGGTTGGATGGGTGGGTGGATGGATGGATAGGTGGATTGTTGGATAGGTGGATGGATGGATGGGTGGATGGATCGGTGGATGGGTGGATGGATGGGTGGATTGATCGATGGGTGGGTGGATGGATTGGTGGGTGGATGGATGGATGGATGGGTGATTGGATGGATGGATAGATGGATATCTGGGTGGGTGGGTGGATGGATGGATGGATGGATGGTTGGTTGGGTGGATGAATGGATGGATGGATGGGTGGGGTGGGGGTGGATGGATGGGTGGATGGATGGATGGAAGGATGGATGGATGGAAGGATGGGTGGATGGATGGATGGATGGATGGATGGGTAGATGGATGGATGGATGGTTGGATGGATGGATGGTGGGTGGGTGGATGGGTGGATGCATGGATGGGTGGGAGGGTGGATGGATGGGTGGATGGAAGGATGGTGGGTTGGTGGATGGGTGGATGCATGGATGGGTGGGTGCATGGATGGATGGATGGGTGGATGGATGGATGGGTGGGTGGGTGGGTGGATGGATGAATGGATGTGTGGGTGGATGGATGGATGGATGAATGGGTGGGTGGGTGGATGGTTGGATGGATGGATGGATGGAAGGATGGATGGATGGATGGATGGATGGGTGGATGGATGGATGGATGGGTGGGTGGGTGGATGGATGGATGGATGGATGGATGGGTAGATGGAAGGAATGGATGGATGGATGGGTGGGTGGATGGATGGATGGGTGGGTGGATGGATGGATGGTTGGATGGAATGATGGATGGATGGATTGGTGGGTAGATGGATGGATGGACGGATGATTTGATGGACGGATGGATGGATGGACGGATGGATGGATGGATTGATGGATGGGTGGGTGGATGGGCGGATGGATAGGTGATTGCATGGATGGATCGATGGATGGATGGATGGATGGGTGGATGGATGGATGGATGGATGTGTGTGAGGGTGGGTGCATGGATGGGTGGATGGATGGATGGATGGATGAATGGATGGATGGGTGGATGGATGGATGGATGGATGGGTGGATCGATGGGTGGATGGGTGAATGGATGGGTGGGTGGATGGATGGATGGATGGGTGGGTGGGTGGAAGGGTGGATGGATGGATGGATGGATGGATGGGTGGATGGATGGGTGGGTGGGTGGGAGGATGGATGGATGGATGGATGTGTGAGTGGATGGATGGAAGGATGTGTGAGTGGATGGATGGATGGATGGGTGGATGGATGGATGGACGGATGAATGGGTGGATGGATGGATAGGTGGCTGGGTGGATGGATGGATGGATGGGTGCGTGGATGGATGGATGGATGGATGGGTGGGTGGGTGGATGGATGGGTGGATGGGTGGATGGGTGGGTGGATGGATGGGTGGGTGGATAGATGGATGGATGGATGGGTGTGTGGATGGATGGATAGATGGATAGATTGGTGGGTGGGAAGATGGATGGATGGATGAACGGATGAATGGATGGGTGGATGGATGGGTGGGTGGGTGGATGGGTGGGTGGTGGAAGGGTGGGTGGATGGATGCATGGATGGGTGTGTGGATGGGTGGGTGGATGGATGGATGGATGGATGGTTGGATGGATGAATGGGTGGGTGGATGGATGGATGGGTGGTTTGATGGATGGATGGAGCTATGTATGAATGGATGGATGGATGGGTGGATGGATGGATGGATGGATGGGTGTGTGGATGGATGGTTGGATGGATGGATGGGTGGGTGGTTGGATGGATGGATGGATGGATGGATGGGTGGGTAGATGGATGGATGGATGGGTGGGTGGGTGAATGGGTGAGTGGATGGATGGATGGGTGAATGGATTGATGGATGGATGGATGGGTGAATGGATGGGTGAATGGATGTGTGAATGGATGGGGGGATGGATGGGTGGATGGATGGGTGGGTGGATGGAGGATGGATGGATGGGTGGATGGATGGGTGGATGGATGTGTGGGTGGGTGGATGGATGGGTGGGTGGATGGATGGGTGGATGGATGGGTGGATGTGTGGATGTGTGGGTGGGTGGATGGGTGGATGGATGGATGGATGGATGGATGGGTGGGTGGATGGATGAATTGGTGGATGGGTGGGTGGGTGAATGGATGGATGGACGGATGAATGGATGGATGGATGGATGGATGGGTGGGGGAGTGGGTGGGTGGATGGTTGGATGGATGGATGGATGGATGGTTGGATGGATGAATGGATGGATGGGTGGATGCTTGGGTGGATGGATGGTTGGATGGATGAATGGATGGGCTGATGGATCGATGGCTGGATGAATGAAAGGATGGATGGATGGGTGGATGGAAGGATGGATGGATGGATGGCTGGATGGATGGATGGATGGTTGGATGGATGGGTGGGTGGATGGATGAATGGATGGATGGATGTCTGGATGTGTGGATGTGTGGGTGGGTGAATGGTTGGAGGGGTGGATCGGTGGATGGATGGGTGGATGGAAGAATGGATGGGCGGATGGATGTACGGATGGATGGGTGGGTGGGTGGGTGGGTGGGAGGATGGATGGATGGATGGATGGATGTGTGGGTGGTTGGATGGAAGGATGTGTGAGTGAATGGATGGATGGATGGGTGGATGAATGGATGGACGGATGAATGGGTGGATGGATGGATAGGTGGGTGGGTGGATGGATGGGTGCGTGGATGGATGGATGGATGGATGGGTGGGTGGATGGATGGATGGATGGATGGATGCACGGATGGGTGGGTGGATGGAAGGACGGATGGATGGATGGATGGATCGTTGGGTGCGTGGTTGGATGGATGGATGGATGGGTGGATGGATGGTGGATGGATGGGTGGATGGATGGTTGGGTGGATGGATGGATGGATCGGTGGCTGGGTGGGTGGATGGATGGATGGATGGTTTGATGGATGGATGGGTGGGTGGATGGGTGGATTGATGGGTGGATGGGTGGATGGGTGGGTGGATGGATGGGTTGGTGGATGGATGGATGGAAGGATGGGTTGGTGGATGGATGGATAGATGGATAGATGGGTGGGTGGGAGGATGGGTGGATGGATGAACGGATGAATGGATGGGTGGATGGATGGACGGGTGGGTGTGTGGATGGGTGGTGGAAGGATGGGTGGATGGATGAATGGATGGGTGTGTGGATGGGTGGGTGGATGGATGGATGGATGGATGGATGTTTGGATGGATGAATGGGTGGGTGGATGGATGGATGGGTGGGTTGATGGTTGGATGGATGGATGGATGAATGGATGGATGGATGGGTGGATGGATGGGTGGATGGGTGTGTGGATGGATGGATTGATGGATGGATGGGTGGGTGGATGGATGGTTGGATGGATAGTTGGGTGGGTGGGAGGAAGGATGGATGAATGGATGGATGGGTGGGTGCATGGAGGATGGATGGATGGATGGGTGGATGGATGGGTGGATGGATGGATGGATGCGTGGGTGGATGAATGTATGTATGGATGGGTGGGTGGATGGATTGATGGATGGAAGGATGGATGGATGGATGGATGATTAGGTGGAAGAATGGATGGATGAATGGATGGGTGGATGGATGGGTGGGGGGGGTGGATGAATGGATGTATGGATGGATGGGTGGATGGATGAATGGTTGGATGGGTTGATGGATAGGTGGCTGGGTGGATGGATTGATGGATGGATGGATGGATGGATGGGTGGGTGGATGGATGGATGAATGGATGGATGGGTGGGTGGATGAATGAAAGGTTGGATGAATGGATGGATGGATGGATGGGTGGGTGGGTGGATGGATGGTAGGATGGATGGATGGATGGTTGGTTGGATGATTGGATGGATGGATGGATGGTTGGATCGATGGATGGTTGGATCGATGGGCGGGTGGCTGGATCGATGGATTGATGGATGGATGGATGGTTGTGTGGGTGGGTGGATGGATGGATTAATGGAAGGGTGGGTGGGTGGATAGATGGGTGGATGGACGGATGGATCGATGGATGGATGGATGAATTAGATGGGTGTGTGGATGGATGGATGGATGGATGGGTGGGTGGATGGATGGAGTGATGTTTGGATGGACGAATAGGTGGGTGGTTGGATGGATGGGTGGGTTGATGGATGGATGGATGAATGGATGAATGGATGGGTGGAAGGATGGGTGGGTGGGTGTGTGGATGGATGGGTGGATGGATTGGTGGATGGATGGATGGTTGGATGGATGGTTGGGTGGGTGGGTGGATGGATGGATGAATGGATGGGTGGGTAGATGGATGGATGGATGGATGAGTGGGTGAGTTAATGGGTGAGTGGATGGATGGATGGGTGAATGGATTGATGGATGGATGGATGTTTGGATGGATGGGTGGATGGATGGGTGGATGGATGGATGGGTGGGTGGTTGCAGAATGGATGGATGAATGGGTGGATGGATGGGTGGATGGATGGATGTGTGGGTGGATGGAGGATGGATGGATGGGTGGATGGATTGGTGGATGGGTGGATGTGTGGGTGAGTGGATGGATGGATGGGTGGATGGATGGATGGATGGATGGGTGTGTGGATGGATAGATTGGTGGATGGATGGATGGGTGGGTGAATGGATGGATGGACGGATGATTGGATGGATGGATGGATGGATGGGTGGGGGGGGTGGGTGGATGGATGGATGGATGGATGGGTGGATGGATGGATGGATGGATGGATGGGTGGATGAATGGGTGGATGGATGGTTGGATGGATGGATGGATGGTTGGATGGATAATTGGATGGATGGATGGATGGTTGGATCGATGGATGGGTGGATGGATGGGCGGGTGGGAGGATCGATGGATTGATGGATGGATGGATGGGTGTGTGGGTGGGTGGATGGATGGATTAATGGGTGGGTGGGTGGGTGGATAGATGTGTGGATGGACGGATGGATCGATGGATGGATGGATGAATTAGATTGGTGTGTGGATGGATGGATGGATGGATGGATGGGTGGGTGGTTGGAAGGATGGGTGGATGGTTGGATCGATGGATGGTTGGATCGATGGGCGGGTGGCTGGATCGATGGATTGATGGATGGATGGATGGTTGTGTGGGTGGGTGGATGGATGGATTAATGGAAGGGTGGGTGGGTGGATAGATGGGTGGATGGACGGATGGGTCGATGGATGGATGGATGAATTAGATGGGTGTGTGGATGGATGGATGGATGGATGGGTGGGTGGATGGATGGAGTGATGTTTGGATGGACGAATAGGTGGGTGGTTGGATGGATGGGTGGGTTGATGGATGGATGGATGAATGGATGAATGGATGGGTGGAAGGATGGGTGGGTGGGTGTGTGGATGGATGGGTGGATGGATTGGTGGATGGATGGATGGTTGGATGGATGGTTGGGTGGGTGGGTGGATGGATGGATGAATGGATGGGTGGGTAGATGGATGGATGGATGGATGAGTGGGTGAGTTAATGGGTGAGTGGATGGATGGATGGGTGAATGGATTGATGGATGGATGGATGTTTGGATGGATGGGTGGATGGATGGGTGGATGGATGGATGGGTGGGTGGTTGGAGGATGGATGGATGAATGGGTGGATGGATGGGTGGATGGATGGATGTGTGGGTGGATGGAGGATGGATGGATGGGTGGATGGATTGGTGGATGGGTGGATGTGTGGGTGAGTGGATGGATGGATGGGTGGATGGATGGATGGATGGATGGGTGTGTGGATGGATAGATTGGTGGATGGATGGATGGGTGGGTGAATGGATGGATGGACGGATGATTGGATGGATGGATGGATGGATGGGTGGGGGGGGGGGTGGGTGGATGGATGGATGGATGGATGGGTGGATGGATGGATGGATGGATGGATGGGTGGATGAATGGGTGGATGGATGGTTGGATGGATGGATGGATGG
>NC_092710.1:44217300-44224800 GCF_047496885.1 Scyliorhinus torazame | reverse complement strand
AGGATGGAAGGATGGATGGATAGATGTGTGGGTGGATGGATGGAAGGATGGGTGGATGGATGGATTGTTGGATGGATGCATGGGTGGATGGATGGATGGACGGATGAATGGGTGGATGGATGGATGGATGAACGGGTGGGTGGGTGGATGGAGGGCCGAATGGATGGATCGTTGGGTGGGTGGTTGGATGGATGGATGGGTGGGTGGATGGATGGATGGATGGAAGGTTGGATGGATGGATGGATGGATGGATGGGTGGATGGATGGATTGATGGATTGATGTAGGGATGGATGGTTGGCTGGATGGATGGATGGATGGTTGGATCGATGGATGGGTGGATGGATGGGCGTGTGGATGGGTGGATGGATGGATGGATGGTTGGGTGGATGGATGGATGGATTGTTGGATGGATGAATGGGAGGGTGGATGGATGGATAGGTGGGTTGATGGATGGATGGATGGATGAATGGATGGATGGATGGGTGGATGGTTGGGTGGGTGGTTGGGTGGATGGTTGGCTGGATGCCTGGGTGGGTGGATGAATGGTTGGATGGATGGATGGATGAATGGATGGGTGTGTGGATGGATGGGTGGGTGAATGGATCGATGGATGGATGGATGTGTGGGTGGGCGGGTGGATGGAAGGATGGATGGATGGATGGATGGACGGATGGGTGGATGGATGGATGGATGGATGGATGGATGGATGAATGGGTGGATGTTGGATGGATGGATGGAAGGTTGAATGGATGGATGGATGGGTGGATGGATGGGTGGGTGGGTGAATGGATGGATGGATGGATGGATGGATGGGTGGATGGATGGATGGTTGGGTGGGTGGATGGATGGATGGATGGATGGATGGGTGGGTGGGTGGATGGATGGGTGGATGGATGGATGGATGGATTGAAGGTTGGATGGATGGATGGATGGATGAATGGATGGGTGGGTGGATGGATGGGTTGGTGGATTGATGGATGGATGGATGGATGGATGGGTGGATGGGTGGGTGGGTGGAAGGATGGATGGATGGACGGATGGATGGATGGATGGATGGATGGGTGGATGGATGAATGGATGGGTGGGTGGGTGCCTGGGTGGGTGGATGGATGGATGGATGGATTGATGGGTGGATGGATGGATGGTTGAATGGATGGGTGGATGGATGGATGGATGGATGGATGGATGGATGGGTGGGTGGATGGATGGATGGATGGACGGATGGCTGGGTGGATGGATGGATGGATTTATGGGTGGATGGATGGGTGGATGGAGGAATGGATGAATGGGTGGATGGATGGATGGATGGGTGTTTGGGTGGAAGGGTGGAATGATGGATGGATGGATGGATGGAAGGGTGGATGGATGGATGGGTGGGTGGGAGGTTGGATGGATGGATGGATGGAAGTGTTGTTGGATGGATGGATGGATGGAATGATGGGTGGGTGGATGAATGGATGAATGGATGGATGAATGGGTGGATGGATGGATAGGTGGGTGGGTGGATGGATGGATGGATGGATGGGTGCGTGGATGGATGGATGAATGGATGGATGGGTGGGTGGATGGATGGATGGATGGAAGGATGGGTGGGTTGATGGAAGGATGGGTGGATGGATGGATGGATGGATTGGTGTATGGATCGATGGGTGGCTGGATGGATGGATGGGTGGATGGGTGGATGGATGGATGGATGGATCGATGGATGGAAGAATGGATGGATGGATGGTTGGTTGGATGGGTGGGTGGATGGATGGATGGATGGGTTGATGGATGGATGGATGGGTGGATGGATTGGTGGGTGGACGGATGGATGGATGGAAGGATGGTTGGATGGATGGATGGATGGATGGGTGGATGGATCGATTGATGGGTGGATGGATGGCTTGATGGATGGATGGATGGGTGGGTGGATGGATGGATGGGTGGATTGTTGGATAGGTGGATGGATGGATGGGTGGATGGATCGGTGGATGGGTGGATGGGTGGATGGGTCGATGGATGGGTGGATGGATGGAGGGTGGGTGGATGGATGGGTGTGTGGGTGGATGGGTGAATTGTTGATTGGATGGATGGATGGATGGATAGATGGGTGGGTTGGTGGATGGATGGATGGATGGATGGTTGGTTGGGTGGATGAATGGATGGATGGAAGGGGGGGGTGGGGGTGAATGGATGGATGGATTGATGGATGGAAGGATGGATGGATGGATGGATGAGTGGATGGATGGATGGATGGATGGATGGATGGGTAGATGGATGGATGGATGGGTGGATGGATGGATGGTGGGAGTGTGGATGGGTGGATGCATGGGTGGGTGGGAGGGTGAATGGATGGATGGATGGATGGGTGGATGGATGGATTGATGGATGGCTGTTTGGGTGGATGGTTGGATGGGTGGATGGATGGCTGGGTGGATGGATAAATGGATGGATGGGTGGATGGATGGGTAGATGGATGGATGGATGGATGGGTGGGTGGGTGGATGAATGGATGGGCGGGTTGGAGGATGGATGGATTGATGGATTGATGTGTGGGTGGATGGATGGAAGGACGGGTGGATGGATGGATGGATGGATGGATGGGTGGATGGATGGATGAACGGATGAATGGGTGGATGGATGGATAGGTGGGTGGGTGGATGGATGGATGTGTGCGTGGATGGATGGATGGATGGGTGGGTGGATGGATGGATGGATGGATAGATGGATGGATGCACGGACGAGTGGGTGGATGGATGGATTTATGGGTGGATGGATGGGTGGATGGATGAATGGATGAATGGGTGGATGGATGGATGGATGTGTGTTTGGGTGGAAGGGTGGATGGATGGATGGATGGATGGAAGGGTGGATGGATGGATGGGTGGGTGGGAGGATGGATGGATGGATGTGTGGGTGGATGGATGGATGGATGGAAGGATGGGTGGGTGGATGAATGGATGGATGGACGGATGAATGGGTGGATGGATGGATAGGTGGGTGGGTGGATGGATGGTTGAATGGATGGGTGCGTGGATGGATGGATGAATGGATGGATGAGTGGGTGGATGGATGGATGGATGGACGGATGGGTGGGTGGATGGAAGGATGAGTGGATGGATGGATGTGTGGATGGATGGATGGGTGGGTGGATGGCTCGGTGGGTGGATGGGTGGATGGATGGATGGATGGATGGAAGGATGGATGGATGGATGGATGGATGGATGGGTGGGTGGATGGATGGATAGGTTGATGGATGGATGGATGGGTGGATGGATGGGTGGGTGGATGGATGGATGGATGGATGGATGGATGGATGGTTGGATGGATGGATGGATGGATGGGTGGATGGATGGTTTGATGGGTGGATGAATGGCTTGATGGATGGGTGGGTGGATGGATGGATGGGTGGGTTGTTGGATAGGTGGATGGATGGGTGGATGGATCGGTGGATGGGTGGATGGGTCGATGGATGGGTGTATGGATGGAGGGTGGCTGGATGAATGGGTGGGTGGATGGATGGATGGATGGGTGATTGGATGGATGGATGGATGGATAGATGGGTGGGTTGGTGGATGGATGGATGGATGGATGGATGGTTGGTTGGGTGGATGAATGGATGGATGGATGGGTGGAGTGGGGGTGGATGGATGGGTGGATGGATGGATGGAAGGATGGATGGATGGATGGGTGGATGGATGGATGGATGGGTAGATGGATGGATGGATGGGTGGATGGATGGATGATGGGTGGGTGGATGGGTAGATGCATGGGTGGGTGGGAGGGTGGATGGATGGATGGATAGATGGAAGGATGGATGGATGGATGGATGGGTGGATGGATGTGTGGGTGAGTGGGTGGATGGATGGATGGATGGGTAGATGGATGGATGGATGGATCGATGGAAGGATGGATGGATGGGTGGATGGATGGATGGATGGATGGATGGATGGATGGGTGGGTGGATGGATGGATGGCTGGGTGGATGGATGGACGGATAGATGGGTGGGGGGTGGGTGGATGGATGGGTGAATGGATGGATGGATGGATGGATGGATGGATGGATGGATGGGTGGGTGGATTAACGGATGGACGGATGAATGGGAGGATGGATGGATAGGTGGGTGGGTGGATGGATGGATGGATGAGTGCGTGGACGGATGGATGGATGGATGGGTGTGTGGATGGATGGATGGATGGATGCACGGATGGGTGGGTGGATGGAAGAACGGATGGATGGACCGTTGGGTGGGTGGTTGGATGGATGGATGGATGGGTGGATGGATGGACGGGTGGATGGATGGATGGGTCGGTGGATGGATGGATGGTTGGGTGGATGGATGGATGGATGGATGGAATGATGGATGGATGGATTGATGGATGGATGGATGGATGGATGGGTGGGTGGATGGATGGATGGATGGTTTGATGGATGGATGGATGGTTGGATGGATGAATGGGTGGGTGGATGGACGGATGGATGGATGGATGGTTGGATGGATGGATGGATGGATAGATGGGTGGATGGATGGATTGATGGATGGATGGGTGTATGGATGGGTAGATGGATGGATGGATGGATGGGTGGGTGGGTGAATGGATGGATGGGTGGGTTGGAGGATGGAAGGATGGATGGATAGATGTGTGGGTGGATGGATGGAAGGATGGGTGGATGGATGGATTGTTGGATGGATGCATGGGTGGATGGATGGATGGACGGATGAATGGGTGGATGGATGGATGGATGAACGGGTGGGTGGGTGGATGGAGGGCCGAATGGATGGATCGTTGGGTGGGTGGTTGGATGGATGGATGGGTGGGTGGATGGATGGATGGATGGAAGGTTGGATGGATGGATGGATGGATGGGTGGATGGATGGATTGATGGATTGATGTAGGGATGGATGGTTGGCTGGATGGATGGATGGATGGTTGGATCGATGGATGGGTGGATGGATGGGCGTGTGGATGGGTGGATGGATGGATGGATGGTTGGGTGGATGGATGGATGGATTGTTGGATGGATGAATGGGAGGGTGGATGGATGGATAGGTGGGTTGATGGATGGATGGATGGATGAATGGATGGATGGATGGGTGGATGGTTGGGTGGGTGGTTGGGTGGATGGTTGGCTGGATGCCTGGGTGGGTGGATGAATGGTTGGATGGATGGATGGATGAATGGATGGGTGTGTGGATGGATGGGTGGGTGAATGGATCGATGGATGGATGGATGTGTGGGTGGGCGGGTGGATGGAAGGATGGATGGATGGATGGATGGACGGATGGGTGGATGGATGGATGGATGGATGGATGGATGAATGGGTGGATGTTGGATGGATGGATGGAAGGTTGAATGGATGGATGGATGGGTGGATGGATGGGTGGGTGGGTGAATGGATGGATGGATGGATGGATGGGTGGATGGATGGATGGTTGGGTGGGTGGATGGATGGATGGATGGATGGATGGGTGGGTGGGTGGATGGATGGGTGGATGGATGGATGGATGGATTGAAGGTTGGATGGATGGATGGATGGATGAATGGATGGGTGGGTGGATGGATGGGTTGGTGGATTGATGGATGGATGGATGGATGGATGGGTGGATGGGTGGGTGGGTGGAAGGATGGATGGATGGACGGATGGATGGATGGATGGATGGATGGGTGGATGGATGAATGGATGGGTGGGTGGGTGCCTGGGTGGGTGGATGGATGGATGGATGGATTGATGGGTGGATGGATGGATGGTTGAATGGATGGGTGGATGGATGGATGGATGGATGGATGGATGGATGGATGGATGGGTGGGTGGATGGATGGATGGATGGACGGATGGTTGGGTGGATGGCTGGATGGATTTATGGGTGGATGGATGGGTGGATGGAGGAATGGATGAATGGGTGGATGGATGGATGGATGGGTGTTTGGGTGGAAGGGTGGAATGATGGATGGATGGATGGATGGAAGGGTGGATGGATGGATGGGTGGGTGGGAGGTTGGATGGATGGATGGATGGATGTGTTGTTGGATGGATGGATGGATGGAATGATGGGTGGGTGGATGAATGGATGAATGGATGGATGAATGGGTGGATGGATGGATAGGTGGGTGGGTGGATGGATGGATGGATGGATGGGTGCGTGGATGGATGGATGAATGGATGGATGGGTGGGTGGATGGATGGATGGATGGAAGGATGGGTGGGTTGATGGAAGGATGGGTGGATGGATGGATGGATGGATTGGTGTATGGATCGATGGGTGGCTGGATGGATGGATGGGTGGATGGGTGGATGGATGGATGGATGGATCGATGGATGGAAGAATGGATGGATGGATGGTTGGTTGGATGGGTGGGTGGATGGATGGATGGATGGGTTGATGGATGGATGGATGGGTGGATGGATTGGTGGGTGGACGGATGGATGGATGGAAGGATGGTTGGATGGATGGATGGATGGATGGGTGGATGGATCGATTGATGGGTGGATGGATGGCTTGATGGATGGATGGATGGGTGGGTGGATGGATGGATGGGTGGATTGTTGGATAGGTGGATGGATGGATGGGTGGATGGATCGGTGGATGGGTGGATGGGTGGATGGGTCGATGGATGGGTGGATGGATGGAGGGTGGGTGGATGGGTGTGTGGGTGGATGGGTGAATTGTTGATTGGATGGATGGATGGATGGATAGATGGGTGGGTTGGTGGATGGATGGATGGATGGATGGATGGTTGGTTGGGTGGATGAATGGATGGATGGAAGGGGGGGGGGTGGGGGTGAATGGATGGATGGATTGATGGATGGATGGATGGATGGATGGATGGATGAGTGGATGGATGGATGGATGGATGGATGGATGGGTAGATGGATGGATGGATGGGTGGATGGATGGATGGTGGGAGTGTGGATGGGTGGATGCATGGGTGGGTGGGAGGGTGAATGGATGGATGGATGGATGGGTGGATGGATGGATTGATGGATGGCTGTTTGGGTGGATGGTTGGATGGGTGGATGGATGGCTGGGTGGATGGATAAATGGATGGATGGGTGGATGGATGGGTAGATGGATGGATGGATGGATGGGTGGGTGGGTGGATGGATGGATGGGCGGGTTGGAGGATGGATGGATTGATGGATGGATGTGTGGGTGGATGGATGGAAGGACGGGTGGATGGATGGATGGATGGATGGATGGGTGGATGGATGGATGAACGGATGAATGGGTGGATGGATGGATAGGTGGGTGGGTGGATGGATGGATGTGTGCGTGGATGGATGGATGGATGGGTGGGTGGATGGATGGATGGATGGATAGATGGATGGATGCACGGACGAGTGGGTGGATGGATGGATTTATGGGTGGATGGATGGGTGGATGGATGAATGGATGAATGGGTGGATGGATGGATGGATGTGTGTTTGGGTGGAAGGGTGGATGGATGGATGGATGGATGGAAGTGTGGATGGATGGATGGGTGGGTGGGAGGATGGATGGATGGATGTGTGGGTG
>NC_092710.1:40035016-40044700 GCF_047496885.1 Scyliorhinus torazame | reverse complement strand
GGGCTCCCGGTTTGCCTGACCCGGCCCCCGAAGCTGCTCCTCCACCCCGCCGCCCGTCAACAAGAACGACATCAAACCCATCCCGGGAATCTCCCCACACCTGCCGGAAAAGCAGCAGGAAGCTGAGCAAGAGAGGTGAGGAGTGGGTGAGGCGAGGGGTGAGGGCGAGGGGTGAGGCGAGAGGGTGAGGCGAGGGTGAGGCGAGGGTGAGGCGAGAGGGTGAGGCGAGTGGGTGAGGCGAGTGGGTGAGGCGAGTGGGTGAGGCGAGTGGGTGAGGCGAGAGGGTGAGGCGAGAGGGTGAGGCGAGAGGGTGAGGCCGAGAGGGTGAGGCGAGAGGGTGAGGCGGAGAGGGTGAGGCGAGAGGGTGAGGCGAGGGTGAGGCGAGTGGTGAGGCGAGGGTGAGGCGAGAGGGTGAGGCGAGGGTGAGGCGAGAGGGTGAGGCGAGAGGGTGAGGCGAGAGGGTGAGGCGAGAGGGTGAGGCGAGGGTGAGGCGAGTGGGTGAGGCGAGAGGGTGAGGCGAGGGTGAGGCGAGAGGGTGAGGCGAGAGGGTGAGGCGAGAGGGTGAGGCGAGAGGGTGAGGCGAGGGTGAGGCGAGAGGGTGAGGCGAGTGGGTGAGGCGAGTGGGTGAGGCGAGTGGGTGAGGCGAGAGGGTGAGGCGAGGGTGAGGCGAGAGGGTGAGGCGAGTGGGTGAGGCGAGTGGGTGAGGCGAGTGGGTGAGGCGAGAGGGGTGAGGCGAGGGTGAGGCGAGAGGGTGAGGCGAGGGTGAGGCGAGAGGGTGAGGCGAGTGGGTGAGGCGAGTGGGTGAGGCGAGAGGGTGAGGCGAGGGTGAGGCGAGAGGGTGAGGCGAGGGGTCGAGGCGAGAGGGTGAGGCGCGAGGGTGAGGCGAGGGTGAGGCGAGAGGGTGAGGCGAGGGGTGAGGCGAGAGGGTGAGGCGAGGGGTGAGGCGAGAGGGTGAGGCGAGAGGGTGAGGCGAGAGGGTGAGGCGAGTGAGGTGAGGCGAGTGGGTGAGGCGAGTGGGTGAGGCGAGAGGGTGAGGCGAGGGTGAGGCGAGAGGGTGAGGCGAGAGGGTGAGGCGAGAGGGTGAGGCGAGAGGGTGAGGCGAGGGTGAGGCGAGTGAGGCGAGGGTGAGGCGAGAGGGTGAGGCGAGTGGGTGAGGCGAGAGGGTGAGGCGAGGGTGAGGCGAGAGGGTGAGGCGAGAGGGTGAGGCGAGTGGTGAGGCGAGCGAGGTGAGGCGAGAGGGTGAGGCGAGGAGCGAGGGTGAGGCGAGAGGTGAGGCGAGGTGAGGCGAGAGGGTGAGGCGAGTGGGTGAGGCGAGAGGGTGAGGCGAGAGGGTGAGGCGAGAGGGTGAGGCGAGGGTGAGGCGAGGGTGAGGCGAGGGTGAGGCGAGAGGGTGAGGCGAGGGGTGAGGCGAGAGGGTGAGGCGCGAGGGTGAGGCGAGAGGGTGAGGCGAGGGTGAGGCGAGGGGTGAGGCGAGAGGGTGAGGCGAGAGGGGTGAGGCGAGGGGTGAGGCGAGAGGGTGAGGCGAGAGGTGAGGCGAGAGGGTGAGGCGAGGGTGAGGCGAGAGGGTGAGGCGAGAGGGGTGAGGCGAGAGGGTGAGGCGAGGGTGAGGCGAGAGGGTGAGGCGAGAGGGTGAGGCGAGGGTGAGGCGAGTGGGTGAGGCGAGTGGGTGAGGGCGAGAGGGTGAGACGAGGGTGAGGCGAGAGGGTGAGGCGAGAGGGTGAGGCGAGGGTGAGGCGAGGGTGAGGCGAGAGGTGAGCGAGGGTGAGGCGAGAGGGTGAGGCGAGGGTGAGGCGAGAGGGTGAGGCGAGAGGGTGAGGCGAGAGGGTGAGGCGAGAGGGTGAGGCGAGGGTGAGGCGAGAGGGTGAGGCGAGAGGGTGAGGCGAGAGGGTGAGGGTGAGCGAGAGGGTGAGGCGAGGTGGTGAGGCAGAGGGTGAGGCGAGGGTGAGGCGAGGGTGAGGCGAGAGGGTGAGGCGAGAGGGTGAGGCGAGGGGGTGAGGCGAGTGGGTGAGGCGAGAGGGTGAGGCAGAGGGTGAGGCGAGAGGGTGAGGCGAGAGGGTGAGGCGAGGGTGAGGCGAGAGGGTGAGGCGAGAGGGTGAGGCGAGAGGGTGAGGCGAGAGGGTGAGGCGAGAGGGGGTGAGGCGAGAGGGTGAGGCGAGAGGGTGAGGCGAGAGGGTGAGGCGAGAGGGTGAGGCGAGTGGGTGAGGCGAGTGGGTGAGGCGAGAGGGTGAGGCGAGGGTGAGGCGAGGGGTGAGGCGAGAGGGTGAGGCGAGAGGGTGAGGCGAGAGGGTGAGGCGAGAGGGTGAGGAGGTGAGGTGAGGTGAGCGAGGGGTGAGGCGAGAGGGTGAGGCGAGGGTGAGGCGAGAGGGTGAGGCGAGGGGTGAGGCGAGGAGGGTGAGGCGAGAGGGGTGAGGCGAGAGGGTGAGGCGAGGGTGAGGCGAGAGGGTGAGGCGAGAGGGTGAGGGTGAGAGGGGTGAGGCGAGAGGGTGAGGCGAGAGGGTGAGGAGAGGGTGAGGCGAGAGGGTGAGGCGAGAGGGTGAGGCGAGGGGGTGAGGCGAGAGGGTGAGGCGAGAGGGTGAGGCGAGAGGGTGAGGCGAGGGTGAGGCGAGAGGGTGAGGCGAGAGGGTGAGGCGAGAGGGTGAGGCGAGAGGGTGAGGCGAGAGGGTGAGGAGAGGGTGAGGCGAGAGGGTGAGGCGAGTGGGTGAGGCGAGAGGGTGAGGCGAGAGGGTGAGGCGAGGGTGAGGCGAGGGTGAGGCGAGAGGGTGAGGCGAGAGGGTGAGGCGAGAGGGTGAGGCGAGTGGGTGAGGCGAGAGGGTGAGGCGCGAGGGTGAGGCGAGAGGGTGAGGCGAGGGTAGCGAGGGTGGAGGCGAGAGGGTGAGGCGAGAGGGTGAGGCGAGGGTGAGGCGAGGGGTGAGGCGAGAGGGTGAGGCGAGAGGGTGAGGCGAGAGGGTGAGGCGAGAGGGTGAGGCGAGAGGGGTGAGGCGAGAGGGTGAGGCGAGTGGGTGAGGCGAGAGGGTGAGGCGAGAGGGTGAGGCGAGAGGGTGAGGCGAGAGGGTGAGGCGAGAGGGTGAGGCGAGAGGGTGAGGCGAGAGGGTGAGGCGAGAGGGTGAGGCGAGAGGGTGAGGCGAGAGGGGTGAGGCGAGAGGGTGAGGCGAGAGGGTGAGGCGAGAGGGTGAGGCGAGAGGGTGAGCGAGAGGGTGAGGCGAGAGGGTGAGTGAGAGGCGTGAGGGTGAGGCGAGAGGGTGAGGCGAGAGGGTGAGGCGAGAGGGTGAGGCGAGAGGGTGAGGCGAGAGGGTGAGGCGAGAGGGTGAGGCGCGAGGGTGAGGCGAGAGGGTGACGGCGAGTGGGTGAGTTGGTGAGGCGTGAGGGTGAGGCGAGAGGGTGAGGCGAGAGGGTGAGGCGAGAGGGTGAGGGAGAGGGTGAGGCGAGGGTGAGGCGAGAGGGTGAGGCGAGAGGGTGAGGCGAGAGGGTGAGGCGAGTGGGTGAGAGGTGAGGCGAGAGGGTGAGGCGAGGGTGAGGCGACGGGTGAGGCGAGAGGGTGAGGCGAGGAGCGAGGGTGAGGCGAGAGGGTGAGGCGAGAGGGTGAGGCGAGAGGGTGAGGCGAGAGGGTGAGGAGAGGGTGAGGCGAGTGGGTGAGGCGAGTGGGTGAGCGCCAGGGTGAGGCGAGTGGGTGAGGCGAGTGGGTGAGGCGTGGGTGAGGCGAGAGGGTGAGGCGAGAGGGTGAGGCGAGGGGTGAGGCGAGAGGGTGAGGCGAGTGGGTGAGGCGAGAGGGGTGAGGCGAGTGGGTGAGGCGAGAGGGTGAGGCGAGAGGGTGAGGCGAGAGGGTGAGGCGAGTGGGTGAAGAGAGAGTGTGAGGCGAGGGTGAGGCGAGAGGGTGAGGTGAGTGGGTGAGGTGAGGTGAGGAGGGTGAGGCGAGAGGGTGAGGCGAGAGGGTGAGGCGAGAGGGTGAGGCGAGAGGGTGAGGCGAGAGGGTGAGGCGAGAGGGTGAGGCGAGAGGGTGAGGCGAGAGGGTGAGGCGAGAGGGTGAGGCGAGAGGGTGAGGCGAGAGGGTGAGGCGAGAGGGTGAGGCGAGAGGGTGAGGCGAGAGGGTGAGGCGAGAGGGTGAGGCGAGAGGGTGAGGCGAGAGGGTGAGGCGAGAGGGTGAGGCGAGAGGGTGAGGCGAGAGGGTGAGGCGAGAGGGTGAGGCGAGAGGGTGAGGCGAGAGGGTGAGGCGAGAGGGTGAGGCGAGAGGGTGAGGCGAGAGGTGAGGCGAGTGGGTGAGGCGAGAGGGTGAGGCGAGTGGGTGAGGCGAGAGGGTGAGGCGAGAGGGTGAGGCGAGAGGGTGAGGCGAGAGGGTGAGGCGAGAGGGTGAGGCGCGAGGGTGAGGCGAGAGGGTGAGGCGATGGTGAGGCGAGAGGGGTGAGGCGAGAGGGTGAGGCGAGAGGGTGAGGCGAGAGGGTGAGGCGAGAGGGTGAGGCGAGTGGGTGAGGCGAGAGGGTGAGGAGAGTGGGTGAGAGGTGAGGCGAGAGGGTGAGGCGAGTGGGTGAGGCGAGAGGGTGAGGAGAGTGGTGAGGCGATGGGTGAGGCGAGAGGGTGAGGCGAGAGGGTGAGGCGAGGGTGTGAGGCGAGAGGGTGAGGCGAGTGGTGAGGCGAGAGGGGTGAGGCGAGGGTGTGAGGCGAGAGGGTGAGGCGAGGTGAGGCGAGAGGGTGAGGCGAGAGGGTGAGGCGAGGGTGAGGCGAGAGGTGAGGCGAGGTGAGTGAGGCGAGAGGGTGAGGCGAGTGGGTGAGGCGAGAGGTGAGGCGAGAGGGTGAGGCGAGAGGGTGAGGCGAGAGGTGAGGCGAGTGGGTGAGGCGAGAGGGTGAGGCGAGAGGGTGAGGCGAGTGGGTGAGCGAGAGGGTGAGGCGAGGGTGAGGCGAGAGGGTGAGGCGAAGTGGGTGAGGCGAGAGGGTGAGGCGAGTGGTGAGGCGAGTGGGAGGCGAGGGTGAGGCGAGAGGGTGAGGCGAGAGGGTGAGGCGAGTGGTGAGGCGAGAGGGTGAGGCGAGTGGGTGAGGCGAGAGGGTGAGGCGAGGGTGAGGCGAGGGTGAGGCGAGAGGGTGAGGAGAGGTGAGGCGAGGGTGAGGCGAGGGGGTGAGGCGAGGGTGAGGCGAGGGGGTGAGGCGAGGGTAAGGCGAGAGGGTGAGGCGAGGGTGAGGCGAGAGGGGTGAGGCGAGAGGGTGAGGCGAGAGGGTGAGGCGAGAGGGTGAGGCGAGGGTGAGGCGAGAGGGTGAGGCGAGAGGGTGAGGGTGAGGAGAGTGGGTGAGGCGAGAGGGTGAGGCGAGAGGGTGAGGAGAGGGTGAGGCGAGAGGGTGAGGAGAGGGTGAGGCGAGAGGGTGAGGCGAGGGTGAGGCGAGGGTGAGGCGAGAGGGTGAGGCGAGTGGGTGAGGCGAGAGGGTGAGGCGAGAGGGTGAGGCGAGAGGGTGAGGCGAGAAGGTGAGGAGAGGGTGCAAGAGGGTGAGGAGAGGGTGAGGCGAGAAGGTGAGGAGAGGGGTGAGGAGAGGGTGAGACGAGAGGGTGAGGCGACTGGGTGAGGCGACTGGGTGAGGCGAGAGGGTGAGTCGAGAGGGTGAGGCGAGGGTGAGGAGAGGGTGAGGCGAGAACGTGAGGCGAGAGGGTGAGGAGAGGGTGAGGCGAGAAGGTGAGGAGAGGGTGAGACGAGAGGGTGAGGCGACTATGTGAGGCGAGTGGGTGAGAGGAGAGGGTGAGGAGAGGGTGAGAGAGGGTGAGCGAGAGGGTGAGAGAGTGAGGCGAGAGGGTGAGCGAGAGGGTGAGCGAGTGGGTGAGGCGAGAGGTGAGGCGAGGAGCGAGTGAGGCGAGAGGGTGAGGCGAGAGGGTGAGGCGAGAGGGTGAGGCGAGAGGGTGAGGCGAGTGGGTGAGGCGCAGAGGGTGAGGCGCGAGGGTGAGGCGCGAGGGTGAGGCGCGAGGGTGAGGCGAGAGGGTGAGGCGAGAGGTGAGGCAAGAGGTGAGGCGAGGGTGAGGCGAGTGGGTGAGGCGAGAGGGTGAGGCGAGGTGAGGCAGAGGGTGAGGCGTGAGGGTGAGGCGCGGGTGAGGCGAGAGGGTGAGGCGAGAGGGTGAGGCGAGGGTGAGGCGAGAGGGTGAGGCGAGAGGGTGAGGCGAGGGTGAGGCGAGAGGGTGAGGCGAGGGTGAGCGAGAGGGTGAGGCGAGGGTGATGCGAGAGGGTGAGGCGAGGGTGAGGCGAGAGGGTGAGGCGAGGGTGAGGCGAGAGGGTGAGGCGAGGGTGAGGCGAGGGGTGAGGCGAGGGTGAGGCGAGGGGGTGAGGCGAGAGGGTGAGGCGAGAGGGTGAGGCAAGGGTGAGGCGAGAGGGTGAGGCGAGAGGGTGAGGCGAGGGGGTGAGGCGAGTGGGGTGAGGCGAGAGGGTGAGGCAAGGGTGAGGAGAGGGTGAGGAGAGGGTGAGGAGAGGGTGAGGCGAGTGGGTGAGGCGAGAGGGTGAGGCGAGTGGGTGAGGCGAGAGGGTGAGGCGAGAGGGTGAGGCGAGTGGGTGAAGCGAGAGGGTGAGGCGAGGGGTGAGGCGAGTGGGTGAGGCGAGTGGGTGAGGCGAGAGGGTGAGGCGAGGGGTGAGGCGAGAGGGTGAGGCGAGGGTGAGGCGAGTGGGTGAGGCGAGAGGGTGAGGCGAGAGGGGTGAGGCGAGAGGGTGAGGCGAGAGGGTGAGGCGAGAGGGTGAGGCGAGAGGGTGAGGCGAGAGGGTGAGGCGAGAGGGTGAGGCGATAGGGTGAGGCGAGAGGGTGAGGCGAGAGGGTGAGGAGAGGGTGAGGCGAGTGGGTGAGGCGTGAGGGTGATCGAGAGGGTGAGGCGAGAGGGTGAGGCGAGAGGGTGAGGCGAGAGGGTGAGGCGAGGGTGAGGAGAGGGTGAGGCGAGAGGGTGAGGCGAGAGGGTGAGGCGAGAGGGTGAGGCGAGAGGGTTAGGCGAGAGGGTGAGGCGAGAGGGTGAGGCGAGAGGGTGAGGAGAGGGTGAGGCGAGACAGTGAGGCGAGAGTGTGAGGCGAGGGTGAGGTGAGAGGGTGAGGCGAGAGGGTGAGGAGAGGGTGAGGCGAGGGTGAGGTGAGAGGGTGAGGCGAGAGGGTGAGGAGAGGGTGAGGAGAGGGTGAGGCGAGAGGGTGAGGCGAGAGGGTGAGGAGAGGGTGAGACGAGAGGGTGAGACGAGAGGGTGAGGCGAGAGGGTGAGGCGAGAGGGTGAGGCGAGAGGGTGAGGCGAGGGTGAGGCGAGGGTGAGGCGAGGGATGAGGCTGAGGGGAGCGAGGTGAGCGAGAGGGTGAGGCGTGAGGGAGAGGGTGAGGCGAGAGGGTGAGGAGAGGGTGAGGAGAGGGTGAGGCGAGAGGGTGAGGCGAGAGGGTGAGGCGAGAGGGTGAGGCGAGAGGGTGAGGCTAGAGGGTGAGGAGAGGGTGAGGCGAGAGGGTGAGGCGAGAGGGTGAGGCTAGAGGGTGAGGCGAGAGGGTGAGGAGAGGGTGAGGCGAGAGGGTGAGGCGAGAGGGTGAGGCGAGAGGGTGAGGAGAGGGTGAGGCGAGAGGGTGAGGCGAGTGGGTGAAGCGACGGTGAGGTTGAGGCGAGAGGGTGAGGCGAGAGGGTGAGGCGAGGGTGAGGCGAGAGGGTGAGGCGAGAGGGTGAGGGCGAGAGGGTGAGGCGAGAGGGTGAGGCGAGGGTGAGGCGAGAGGGTGAGGCGAGAGGGTGAGGCGAGAGGGTGAGGCGAGTGGGTGAGGCGAGAGGGTGAGGCGAGAGGGTGAGGCGAGAGGGTGTGGCGAGAGGGTGAGGCGAGAGGGTGAGGAGAGGTTGAGGAGAGGTTGAGGCGAGAGGGTGAGGCGAGAGGGTGAGGCGAGAGGGTGAGGCGAGAGGGTGAGGCGAGAGGGTGAGGCGAGAGGGTGAGGCGAGAGGGTGAGGCGAGAGGGTGAGGCGAGAGGGTGAGGCGAGAGGGTGAGGCGCGAGGGTGAGGCGAGAGGGTGAGGCGAGAGGGTGAGGCGAGAGGGTGAGGCGAGTGGGTGAGGCGAGAGGGTGAGGCGAGGGAGGGAGAGGGAGGCGAGAGGGTGAGGCGAGGGTGAGGCGAGTGGGTGAGGCGAGAGAGGGTGAGGCGAGAGGGTGAGGCGAGAGGGTGAGGCGAGAGGGTGAGGCGAGTGGGTGAGGAGAGGGTGAGGCGCGAGGGTGAGGCGAGTGGGTGAGGCGAGAGGGTGAGGCGAGAGGGTGAGGCGAGAGGGTGAGGCGAGAGGGTGAGGCGAGAGGGTGAGGCGAGAGGGTGAGGCGAGAGGGTGAGGCGAGAGGGTGAGGCGAGAGGGTGAGGCGAGAGGGTGAGGCGAGTGGGTGAAGGCGAGAGGGTGAGGCGAGGTGAGGCGAGAGGGTGAGGCGAGGGTGAGGCGAGTGAGGTGAGGTGAGGGGTGAGCGAGAGGGTGAGGCGAGAGGGTGAGGCGAGAGGGTGAGGCGAGAGGGTGAGGCGAGAGGGTGAGGCGAGGAGAGGGCTGAGGAGGGTGAGGCGAGAGGGTGAGGCGAGGAGAGGGTGAGGCGAGAGGGTGAGGCGAGAGGGTGAGGCGAGAGGGTGAGGCGAGAGGTGAGAGAGGTGAGGCGAGAGGGTGAGGCGAGAGGGTGAGGCGCGAGGGTGAGGCGAGAGGGTGAGGCGAGTGGAGTTTGAGGCGAGAGGGTGAGGCGAGAGGGTGAGGCGAGAGGGTGAGGCGAGGGTGAGGAGAGGGTGAGGCGCGAGGGTGAGCGAGAGGGTGAGGCGAGAGGGTGAGCGAGTGGGAGAGGAGCGAGAGGGTGAGGCGAGGTGAGGCGAGCGGTGAGGCGAGAGGGTGAGGCGAGAGGGTGAGGCGAGAGGGTGAGGCGAGAGGGTGAGGCGAGAGGGTGAGGCGAGAGGGTGAGGCGAGAGGGTGAGGCAGAGGGTGAGGCGAGTGGTGAGGAGAGGGTGAGGCGAGTGGGTGAGGCGAGTGGGTGAGGCGCCAGGGTGAGGCGAGTGGGTGAGGCGAGTGGGTGAGGCGAGTGGGTGAGGCGAGAGGTGAGGCGAGGGTGAGGAGAGGGTGAGGCGAGAGGGTGAGGCGAGAGGGTGAGGCGAGAGGGTGAGGCGAGAGGGTGAGGCGAGAGGGTGAGGCGAGTGGGTGAGGAGAGAGTGTGAGGCGAGGGTGAGGCGAGAGGGTGAGGCGAGTGGGTGAGGTGAGGGTGAGTCGAGAGGGTGAGGCGAGAGGGTGAGGCGAGAGGGTGAGGCGAGAGGGTGAGGCGAGAGGGTGAGGCGAGATGGTGAGGCGAGAGGGTGAGGCGAGAGGGTGAGGCGAGAGGGTGAGGCGAGAGGGTGAGGCGAGAGGGGTGAGGCGAGAGGGTGAGGCGAGAGGGTGAGGCGAGAGGGTGAGGCGAGAGGGTGAGGCGAGAGGGTGAGGCGAGAGGGTGAGGCGAGAGGGTGAGGCGAGAGGGTGAGGAGAGGGTGAGGCGAGAGGGTGAGGCGAGTGGGTGAGGCGAGAGGGTGAGGCGAGAGGGTGAGGCGAGAGGGTGAGGCGAGAGGGTGAGGCGAGAGGTGAGGCGCGAGGTTGAGGCGAGAGGGTGAGGCGATGGTGAGGCGAGAGGGTGAGGCGAGGGTGAGGCGAGAGGGTGAGGCGAGAGGGTGAGGAGAGTGGGTGAGGCGAGAGGGGTGAGGAGAGTGGGTGAGGCGAGGGTGAGGCGTGAGGGTGAGGAGAGTGGGTGAGG